>NC_140559.1:62659747-62706178 GCF_057381845.1 Rhamphochromis longiceps | reverse complement strand
CTGTGACTTTTCGCAAAAGGGTGTGACCCCAGCGGCGTGGCGAACTTTGATGTCACGCCATGAAGAAACAAATTAGTATAACTCAATGAAATCCAGTCTGATCAGTACCAGACTTTACAGGCATGATGTCAGACCCACCCTGAACAGATTGATGTGCCCATTGTCGGAAATACGGACAGCGCCACCTAGTGGCAACAGGAAATGTCATGGCTTTAATTTTGTTGTACTGATTTTCACAGGTTCATCGTGGCCACCTAAAAAGCGGTGAATATCCCCATCAGTCCCTCGTGATGCTTCAGTGCAAAAATTGTGACTTTAAACTGAACGGCGCACCCTGGTGGCAACGCTGTTCAACATGAAAGATGAAGTGGCTTTTGAGGGTCTTGGCAAGTTTATAGAGGCTTGAAATTTGGCACACACCTCCAAATGGATGAAGGCTTTGTTGGCATGTGATCATTTTCATTGAATAGTGCGAAATGGCTCCACAGCGCCCCCTACAAACATTCAAAACCACAGCCCCTGCTCTGTGTTTTATGTATGAGTCTGAAACCTGGTAAGCTTATAGGAGATATCAAGAAGTACAAAAAAGTCTCTTAGAGCAATATCCCAAATCCAACAGGAAGTCAGCCATTTTAAAATTAATGTGTAATTTTGGCAACATTTTCCCATCTTTTCAGGCACCGTACTTTGACGAACTCCTCCAAGGGATTTCATCAGATTGGACCGATCTGCAGCTTGTGGAATCTAAAGACCTTTGTGATGTTAAATTGCGAAGCTTTTTACGTTCAGCGAAACGGGGTGGTCATGGCGGCACTTAGAGTTTGAATAACTCGCCACAAAGCAGTAATCTGCTGTCACTCAAAAACACAATGTCCAATCTCTCCCAAACGTCTCAGGTGTGATGAGACTGGAGCTCGGAAATGTTTGGTATGCCATTTGTCGGTAATAGTTAGAGCGCCACCTAGTGGAACGACTAACTAATCATAAATGAATGAGTTGAAATGTTAGCTGGTGGTTAAATGCATGAATTCCATCAATGTGACATCAGATCGGAGGTGCTGGTTTTAGGTGTTGGGCGTGGCTTGACGCGCCGGGGGTGCGAGGGCCCTCATAACGCTGCTTGCAGCTTTAATTATTATTATTATTATTCACCCCAAACAAGGGCCTTTTTGAGGGCCTAAACATGCTCAAAAACTCATGAAATTTTGCACACATGCCAGGTCTGGTGAAAAATTTTGTATTTTAATGGTTTTACATATGAGCACTGGGAAATGGCTCTAGAGCGCCACCTATGCCTTGTTAAATGCAGCCCTACGACCACATCGTTTGAGCTACATGTATGAAATTTGGCACACATGTGTATCATGCCAAGACGAACAAAAAAGTCTGTGGGCCCATTGACGCAAACCCAACAGGAAGTCCGCCATTTGGAAGAGAAGGTGACATTTTGGCTCTAATTTTGCCATTTCCATGCCTCGAACTTTTGCGAACTCCTCCTTGGGGTTTCATTTCATAACCTTCAAATTTGGACAGTGTCAACTACACCCTTGTGCCATGTTAAATTGCGGAGCTTTTGAGTTTTCACAATACTATGAGGCCGTGGCGCCATGGCGAATTTCGATGACTCGCCATGAAAATCTTATTGCCTCTCATTTTGTCATACATTTTC
Source organism: Rhamphochromis longiceps (assembly GCF_057381845.1). Lineage (NCBI taxonomy): Eukaryota > Metazoa > Chordata > Actinopteri > Cichliformes > Cichlidae > Rhamphochromis > Rhamphochromis longiceps. The sequence continues at coordinate 62,704,509 of NC_140559.1, read as the reverse complement.
TGACCTTGACCAAAGTGAACACATATGATAAGGCTCCACCCCTGAACATATTTCAACTGCCATATTTGACATCAAGGACAGCGCCACCTAGTGGGAACAGGAAATGTCATGTTTTACACTTTGGGGTACAGTATAGTGATGGGTGACATCTGCAGCCTCAAATTTCTCCAGGAAAGCCTTAAGGAGTTGGTCTTGGGTTACAGTGAAAACTGTGAGTTTTCGCAAAAGGGTGTGACCCCAGCAGCATGGCGAACTTTGATGTCACGCCATGAAGAAACAAATTAGTATAACTCAATGAAATCCAGTCTGATCAGTACCAGACTTTACAGGCATGATGTCAGACCCGTCCTGAACAGATTGATGTGCCCATTGTCGGAAATACGGACAGCGCCACCTAGTGGCAACAGGAAATGTCATGGCTTTAACTTTGTTGTACTGATTTTCACAGGTTGATCGTGGCCACCTCAAAAGCGGTGAATATCACCATCAGTCCCTCGTGATGCTTCAGTGCAAAAATTGTGACTTTAAACTGAATGGCGCACCCTGGTGGCAACGCGGTTCATCATGAAAGATGAAGTGGCTTTTGAGGGGCTTGGAAAGTTTATAGAGGCTTGAAATTTGGCACACACCTCCAAATGCATGAAGGCATTGTTGTTATGTAACCATTTTCCTTGAATAGCGCAAAATGGCTCCACAGCGCCCCCTACAATATTTCAAAACATCAGCCCCTGCTCTGTGTTTCATCTATGAGTCTGACACTTGGTAAGCTTGTGTAAGATATCAAGATGTACAAAAAAGTCTCTTGGAGCAATATCCCAAATCCAACAGGAAGTCAGCCATTTTAAAATTAATGTGTAATTTTGGCAACATTTTCCCATCTTTTCAGGCACCGTACTTTGACGAACTCCTCCAAGGGATTTCATCAGATTGGACCGATCTGCAGCTTGTGGAATCTAAAGACCTTTGTGATGTTAAATTGCGAAGCTTTTTCCGTTCAGGGAAACGGGGTGGTCATGGCGGCACGTAGAGTTTCAATCACTCGCAAAAAGCAGTAATCTGCTGTCACTAAAAAACACAATGTCCAATCTCTCCCAAAGGTCGCAGGTGTGATGAGACTCGAGCTTGGAAATGTTTGTTATGCTATTTGTCAATAATGGTTAGAGCGCCACCTAGTGGCATGACTATAATCCTGGTTGAATAAGATGAAATGTTAGCTGGTGATTAAAAGCATGAAATCCATCAATGTGACATCACATCGGACGTGCCAATTTGAGGTGTTGGCAGTGGCTCGACGTGCCGGGGGTGCGAGGGCCCTCATAACGCTGCTTGCAGCTTTAATTTAACTTTGTATTTATTCACCTGATTAATTCTGATTAGACATTTTATAATTTTCAGTAATTTTAATTAGTGCCGTCAAAATGAATGCATTAACGCAAATTAATCCGACATCACGGTTAACGCGATTAAAATTTTTAAAGCAGTTAACGCATCTGGAGTGCAGAATGACTCAAAATCCCTGAAATGTTTCTGTCAACGCATTTCGGGCAGTTTGTCCAAGTAGAGTTACCTTCGCACATACGCAATAGGCAGAGATAGATCTGGTAGTGACGGGCACCTGAACCAATTAACCACACTGGCCCTCTCAATGGGAAATCTGAGTATTAAAAAAATAACAAGACGGAACAGTCGACCAACATAAAGTATTATGCACATTGTGGAAGAATTTATTTTCTTTTCATCAAAGCACTTCCAGCTTAAAATATCACATTGACGTGAGGCATACGTTAGTTGGGGATGCTGCTAGGACTTTGGCTAACGCGTCACCCAGCTTGCGACAAACCACCCACGGAGCATCGGGGACTCAGCAAGTCTAAGTCCGACGTAGACTGACATATATATTGACGTATATTGACTGACACAATGGCCAAGTGGATTGCAACAAACTGCAGACCTGTTAATATTGACGAGAACACGCGCTTTACATAGCTTTGCAAAGTAAAATGAAATACAGAAAAATAAGTAAGTACGTTGATAAATGAAAAATTAAATGCAGAATTCAAAACACTGGAAACATAAATTGTGGAAAATATAAAAATAAAATTGTAAAAAAATGTTTTTGTTTTGAAATCTTTGGGCAGCTTTGGTCCTCCGTACCTTTTCAGTATCTACAAATATCAGAACGTTCAAAGCTATTTCTAACCCTTCTTTCCTGACCAGCATTTCACCTGAGTCTGATACGAGAGTGGGAGAAGAGGCGAAGCAGGAAGGTGGTGGGCAGCACAACATAACGTCCCAGAGTCAGAGTTCCCCTCAGTGTCACACTCCGGGAATCCATGTAGATGGAGCTGGCCGCCTGCTCCACCACGCACTGCACCCGACTGCAGCGGTTCACCTCCACCTGCAGATGATGAGGAAGGACTGAAATATTTTTTTATGACTCAAAAAACGTGAGGTTGCTCAGTGGCCCGGCTCACCTTCAACACCTCAAAGCCAATAGGCAGGTTTTCTCCTTTTCCATTTTTCCTCCACATCCTCCTGTCCTCCTGCTGCAGACAGATCAGCACCTCCTCCTCTTTGGCTCGCACCTCAAACATGAACTAATAAGAATGAAAAGTCATTTTTAGCATTCATGTGCTGATGCAAACCCTGGTTTCAATCTTATATTTACCTGTGGATTGTGCAGGAAGGTGTCCCTGTGATTGATACATCCACCACACCGGCTCCTCTTATCCAACTCCACCTTCCATACTCCATTCACCTTCCCACCACCCTTTTCTGCTGTCACTTTGTTCACATCAGGCTTGCTTCTTCCTCTTTTCCTTCCTTCCTGTTGACTCTCACCGAGTCGATCCTCCTTTCTGTTCCCACGCTGCTTGGTCCCTCCAGGCCCGTTGCTGCTCTTACTCAGGGTCAGTGTAGGGTTACTCTGGAGCACAGTGGGTGGAGGTGCTCCATGGGTGGGGGGAGGTAGAACCCACTCCCCGTAGCAGCTCACTTCTCTCCAGCGAGATCTCGGCCACAGCAGAGTCCTCTCCACCAGTCTGCACACCACCACGTCTGTAAAGTGTTGACAGAAGTCCTCGAAATCCATCCTGAGGGAAAAGGAAAAGAATAAAATGTGAGGCAGAAACCAGCTAACCCACATGACTTTTTGTTCTTCAAATAATAAAAATCAGAAGTACCAAAACTCCCCGACATCACGAACAACGAGCCCCATCTTGTCCCTCTCTGCACGACTCAGTTGCTGCCACTGCTCTGACCTGCAGGGGGCACACAAGGACAGAAAGCAGAACACTTGGAAAGGACATAAAAATAAAAGCAGTGTTTCAGCTTCTAGAAACCTTTAGTGATCCAGTTCTCAGACTTCCATGATGTGAACAGCAGATGTCCCTCCACCCCAGTAAAACAAATCCCAAACTATTGTAAAATGTCAGAATCTCTCCAGAATATCAGCAGTGGCATTATAAAATGCTGCAAACCACAGCGACACTGTTAAAGTCAGCAAAGACTTTCCCCCCAGAGCTCCTACAAGATGCTCTCAGCAGTCTGACATGTGGCAGAAGCCAGTGCAAAGACTTCAAAGTCACCTCTCACCTCTGACTCCAGGCACCGGTCCAATCTGTGGTCCCCCACGGGTTCCTCATGCGGACCATAAAGAGTCTGGATGTCCCGCCTCTCTTCAGTACCTTCTCCCCCAACCTCACCTTCCTCACTGCCGTGATCCCGTAGGCGTGTCCTCGCACGAGCCCACACTCCAGCACTGACTCCACGGTCTCCCCCTCTGCAGGCTGAGAAACGTGTAAAATCTTTTTAACCAATCTGTTTAACAGTTTTTAAAATGTTCAAGACTCAGAAGCCCTACCCGTATGGAGCAAGTGATGAGGGATTTGTATTCATGGACCTTGGTTAAAGTCTGGCAGAGCGCCCTCCTCTGGTCACTGTGAAGTCTTAGAGCCTCACGATCCAGACTGAGCGGCTCTGAAACTCCACCAGTGAAGTCGATCAGGGCCTCTGCAGTGTTCCCTCCCTCCAAGGCCTCGTAGCAGCCGTTAAGTCTAAAAGTTGAGAGAGGGATTGAGTGATTGATTCACGAACATTACATATTAGGACTGCCATAAGTAGTGGTTGTGGCAGTCAAGATGTAGGTTCAGCAGCCTGCATAAAATTAACAACAGTCCCATCGAATACCAAAACCAGCATTTGGACTTTGCTGCTTATAAATGGAACACACTAGCAAAAAACCTGCATCCTCTGATTTCTCTGATTCTGATTACTCTTGCACATTTTTCTTAATTTGCATGTATAATGTATGATACGTCCTTTTATTATGTAAATCTTTGTCTGTTTTTTTTTATTTGTACACAGGTCACAATCGCATTGAAACTACATGTTTAAACATAGGATTTAGTGATAATATGCGTGCCTCACACAGACTGAGATACTTGCTAAAACAAAATACAAAGGTTTCACTCACCAAAAACTGGATGGACTTTACACCTCACAGCAATCAAAGTTTATGCCACACAATCACATTAAAAAAGGCACAATCACCACAAACACAGTCAAAGGGGTGCACAGTTGAAACAAAACAGAAGCCTGGCAACCTGTCTGGGTACCCAGCTAACTAATAATCAGTGTTGGGCAAGTTACTTTGAAAAAGTAATTAATTATAGTTACTAATTACTTCTTCAAAACAGTAACTGAGTTAGTACCTGAGTTACAAAATTCTAAAAGTAATTAATTACTAAGAAAAGTAACAATTGCGTTACTTTAAAAAAAAAAATTAGGGTATAATTGGCTGTTTTTGACTACTTTCAATTTTACCTCTACATTTCACCTTTAAAAACTATTTACTTTGCCATGTTTGGTATCATTCTTTTCAGCACAGCCTCACATGTCTGAATTTACAGTTATGTTTTCATTTTGACATACTGTATTAGCACAACTGATCTGAAATCAGACAAAAAAAACCAAACTTTGAGTAGAAAAAGTTATATTCTTTTACTGTAACAACCACGAACGTGTTTAATGAATCATATTTCTGTCACGGTTCTGGGTCAGTTCTGACCCAGCATTTTGAGTTCTCATGTTTTGGTTTGATTTTGTATTTTTGGTTATTTTCTTGATCTATTGTCAGGCTATGATGATGATGATGATGATGTTTAGTATGTTCCAGCTTATTCTGGTTTAAGTCTAATTCTGCCCGTGTAAAGTCCATGTTTCTTAGTCGGCGTCTTTGTTTATTGTTTCCTGTTTTATTTTGAAAGATTATGTCTTATGTCAGTGTGTCCAGCAATAAAGCTGAGGTTTTTTGAGGTGCATTCTGTTTCCGAGTCCTGCATTTGGATCCACATCTCCACCTGCCCGCACACAGAGCCCTGACAATTTCATAACTTTGAATGTAAATATAAATTGTAAATTTTAAAATCCTATGCACAAGTTTTGCAAACAACAAAGTTATTTGCAGCCATTTACTTTTCACCTTTTTTTAATAGCCATTTCAAGCTATTTACATAACAGTCAGGTGTTCTCTATTAAATAAGATGCCACACAAATTATTTGTGCCACTCCAAAAAATATTTTCTGTCCACTATAAAGGAGAACATCACAGCCTGATACCTGCAGGCCTGACACAAGGTCATAAGCAGAGAGTGCTTGCTAATGCTGTCCTTAGACATTAAACATGATGAAAGTATTCAGGAAAAAATACCGTGTATATATTGTTTATCAACTCTGGTTTTACGTGGCCTATCAACACAATTTAAAAACTAGTATATATCACATTGATGCTTTGTGATCTTGAAGTGGTCGTGTGATTGGCTTACCACGACTGCTTTATTCTTCCTCAGTCAAACAGCAGCCTCATGTGATTGTTTTGCCCCCTAGCGCCAGGTGTTGCGCCAAAAAGTGATCGTCTGCAACAATGACATTGGTCTGCCACAAAGTGATTGCCCCTACCGTGCCCCTGCGTAGCCCGGTGGCGCCTGTGTCCGGCAGCCTCGCCTCTGTCAGTGCGTCCCAGGGCACCTGTGGCTACAATGTAGCTTGCCATCGACAGTGTGTGAATCAGTGTTGGTCAAGTTACTTGAAAAAAGTAATCAGTAACTAATTACTGATTACTTCCCCAAAAAAGTAATCCCGTTACTTTACTGGTTACTTATTTTCAAAAGTAATTAATTACTTAGTTACTTAGTTACTTTTTAAAAACACGATTTACAACCTGAATAGGTGATAAAGCGATAGATCTTTCAGCCCAATTCTACTTTTTCTGCATAATCCATCATACAAAATGTAATCAAATGGAAAAATCTATTTTTATTAGTTTTAATCTTTTAACTTTATGCATCAAGCAAAAATTTAATTATATGCAACATTCTCTGACTGGAAGAAATTAGTTTAACATTTAAACCTATTTTCTGCACATTCCAGCACATAAAATAAAATATTTTTTGTGTTTACACTCAGTCTTTCAAATAGATGCCAGTAAAACACAGCAGAAAATAAATAAAGTCAAAGACTAGAGGTCCTGTTGCTCTATTTTCACCTGTAAAGCAGGAGTGAGGCAGGCGGAGGTTTACCCTGGTGCAGGTGTGCCGCAGCGATCAGTGGAAGAATCTGCGAGTTTCTCTGAGTTTCCCATTACGTCGTAGCGCACTCGGTGCTTGCTCAGAAGTTTAGGGGGTTTTTTTCGCTGTAAAAAGAAGTTTTCTTCCCACGCACGATGGATGCTAATGTTTTTGTCACTTTTTATGGAATCAAACTCAAAGTAAGGTCAGTACTTCCACGCTTTAAACGCTGCACGCTCATACTCTCTCCATTATCCATTGTTGATCTGCACACAGCTGTTGTCGTCACACTCGCTTACGTCACTGTCATGAGACATTCTCGCAAAAAAATCACGGTTTTAGTAACGCAGTAATGCAGCGTTCCTACGGGAAAGTAATGGTAATCTAATTACCGTTTTTGCAATAGTAATCCCTTACTGTACTCGTTACTTGAAAAAAGTAATCGGATTACAGTAACGCGTTACAAGTAACGTGTTACTGCCCATCTCTGGTGTGAATGTGTGTGTGAATGGGTGAATGACTGAATGTAGTGTGAAGCGCTTTGGGGTCCTTAGGGACTAGAAAAGTGCTATACAAATGCAGGCCATTTACCATTTACCGTGGCCCTGAGTGGCCAAACAGAAAAGAAAACACCAGCAAAAAAAAAATGCTGCAAAAGCACACAAAACACAATGGAAATAGGAAAAACGACAACTGAAATAGGAAACAACAAAACAGAAATAGGAAAAAACAGATTTCCAAAAGCACAAGGGAAGTGTTTCTGGGGAGACAATAACCAATGTACCAGTTGCAGGAACCAAAATATGCCAAAATTGTGCTGGGAGACACTTGAGAGAAGTGGAGGATCGATCGCTTTTGTGAGGAAAGAAAACATGAGAGGTAAGTGTGTTAGCCTAACTATTAGCCTAAAAATCCGTCATCAGTATTATATGAATCACAATAAAACACACCTACCATGTTTTGGGTTCCTGCAACTGGTCCATCGGGTTATTGTCTCCCCAGAAATACTTTCCTTGTGCTTTTGGAAATCAGTTTTTTCCTATTTCTGTTTTTCTAGACAAGAAATAAACCTTTTTTATGATGCTATCGTGTTTGTAACAAGCTTCTGGTGAGATCATAGAGATTATAAACTGGATAGTTTTGATAGCAAATGGGAAGTTAGGGTGTGTGTGTGTGTGTGTGTGTGTGTGTGTGTGTGTGTGTGTGTGCCAGCAGGGTGAAGCGACAGGTGACACCCTATCATCTGTGTTGATACGCGCTTAAAATACCTGAGTAGTGCATTAGGAACGCAATACCATTAATATGGGGCGATCGTGGCTCAAGAGTTGGGAGTTCGCCTTGTAATCGGAAGGTTGCCGGTTCGAGCCCCGACTTGGACAGTCTCGGTCGTTGTGTCCTTGGGCAAGACACTTCACCCGTTGCCTACTGGTGGTGGTCAGAGGGCCCGGTGGCGCCAGTGTCCGGCAGCCTCGCCTCTGTCAGTGCGCCCCAGGGTGGCTGTGGCTACAATGTAGCTTGCCATCACCAGTGTGTGAATGTGTGGGTGGATGACTGGATATGTAAAGCGCTTTGGGGTCCTTAGGGACTAGTAAAAGCGCTATATAAATACAGGCCATTTACCAATATCCACACTAAACAACAATCCTTTCAACCTTGATTCAACTTAACATTTCACTGGTTTAATTCAAGTGTATTACTACACCCTTAGCTCTCTGTGGACGCTATAAAAACCTATCCTTAGCCCACTGTTGTGATGGGTACAGCTGTCTGTTTACGTTGGCTTGTGCTTTTTCTATGTTCAATTGTACACACACACCCACAATCCCACCAATATAGCAGTCCATCATCAACTTCCTCCCTGAGGGCTAAGGTTTCACCAGCTGACATGACGCCTGTCCTTTAATAAAAAGTGCTTTAATTAACCCAATCTGCTGAAATGCAGCATGTGGAGGCAGCAACTCAGTTTATATGTGGGAGGTGAGAAGATGTATCTATCCATCCATCTAAATTGATAGCTTTGCTTTTACACTCAGCAATCTCTTCAACACAACAGACCAGTGCAGCATCCGCATCATTGCAGCAGCAGCACCAACCCATCTGTCGATCTCCCGCTTTCTCTCCCGTCACTCGTGAATAAGACCCCGAGATACGTGAGCTCCTCCACTTGAGGCAGGAACTTGTCCATGACCCAGAGTGGGCACTCCACCCTTTTCTGGCTGAGGACCATGGCCTCAGATTTGGAATTGCTGATTCTCATTCCCACACTCGGCTGCAAACCGTTCGAGGCAGGGCCCCGGTAACCCTATCCTGGGCAGAGTGAACTGTTCCCTCGATGGTCTTCTCATAGGGGTCTTCTGAATCGCTCTTTGTCTGGTCCCTCACCCAGGACCAATTTGCCATGTGAGACCCTACCAGAAGTCCCGGGACAACATAGCCCCTGGGATCCCTGGGACACACAAACCCCTCCACCACGATAAGGTAGCGATTCACGGAGGAGATGTATTTCAAGTTAAAAAACAAAAAAATTTATATTTTACACTCCACGTCTAACTCACCCTCGGCCTCTGCCAGGACAGACCTGGTGGAGGCTGTCTCTTGTAAAAGAGGGACTGGTCTGTACTGGGGAATGGAGGATCCTTGTAGAGGATTTCAAGTCTATCACAGATTTCTCTGTTGTTCAACTGTTTTTATTTTCTGAAAACCTAAATATTAGTTTTCTTATCTGCACTGAGCCCCCACTCATAAATACATGACTAAAACTGGCCTTCCCAGCCATACGCTTTGCAAGCCTCTAAGGTTCTTGGTGTTTCCTGGATGAAATCATGAGTCTCCACTGTGTCTTTTTTGTAACACCGATTCTTATTCAGTGGTTTCCCATCTTTCGGTTGGGGTTAGGGAAGAAAGACAGGAAAGAGACACGCTGTGGAAGCAAGCCAAGCCAGAGATTATTAACAACTAATAATTAAACAGAGTTGGTTATAGAGGTGTACACTTTAATCCTTAACCGTTGTCGTCTTTCACAGAAACAGATATTTAAAAAAAAGTAAGCTTCAGTACTGGGACAGTATCCAATTACAAATTTTAAAGATCAGATACACTGAAAATAACCGTATTATCCATTGTGCGCTTCGGTCTAATGCTTTCTTGCACAGACTATCATTTAGCATGTAGGTTGTGCAAATTCCCTGCTGACTCGGCCTCAGGATGTCTAGAGGCAAGAACCAAGCGCACCCAAATGAGCGTACCAGTGATCATGTGCGCATCACGCAGAGGGAGAGTGAGGGACGAAAAGCAGCAGCAGAGCATGGCAGTTGTATCGCAGTTTGTGTGATTCCGTGTGCGTTAATGAGACTGTAAGTGTTATTGCCTTTGACAGGTTAACTGGTATGATAATAGTTATAGTTGTTTGTGTATGTTTAAGCTAAAGTTATGCCTCAGTACACTGCTACCACGTTAGTAGGTTTATTTAATTATTTAATTAACTAGCACTAAGTTAATACCAGTGGCCAGAATCTCCCCCAATGATTATATCCCGCGGTTAAAGGATTTTTCTGTTGTTTATTGTTTAGTTTAGCTGTTGTTAGCTTGCCACATGCTTGCCTTAGTACTAGCAACTGGGAAGATATGTGCTATTTAGCCAACTTCTGGTCTTACGGCGACCCCTTGTGGACATTGTAAAATATTGCTGTGTCTGAGTAGATGATGTGTTCTGATTGTTGTTTGGTTGTCTTTGAGCCTGCTAACTATAGTGTTACCTGTTTCTGTTTCCAGACAACCATGCTTATAGTCACCGATACTGCACCTGCCACAATTATAAGTGCATATCTTCTGTGAAGCTTCATTAAAGACGGTGAACTAAACTCCTGGACTGCTGCAGTCTTTCTGACGGAAGACTTAGGCCAGACTTGTATACCCAGCACTTCCAGTATATATATATTCTACATAGGTGCAGAATTTCTTCTTTTCAGATGAAACTATTTCCTGTTGCTACACAGCCGGCGCATAAAAGCTTTCTTCTCTTTCATTTTTATTCCTAACATGACAAAATACAGCATGACTTTTATTACAAATCTCACGATTCATGATCCATCCTTGCAGCGATAAACCTCTGACAGAGTTTAATGATGTGATTACATTTTGAACAGTGAAATACAAAAAAGTGTTGGTTTCCACAGAAAACAAACCTACACTTTACAGAATTATAATTATGAAAAACCGCATTACACATGATTTATTTCTTATTTATTTATTTCATAAATGATACCATAACCAAAGTGACTTTTTAATTTCATCATGTACACTCAATAATGCCAATTTGTGGCTCAGCATGTAACAGCACATCTACAGATTCACAGATATATCAGCTAATTACTGACACTGACCGATGCTGGGTTTTTATTGGCAAATAAGATGCCAGTAAACGATGTCAGTGGCTGAGATTTATCCGTAATGTCACTAAAAGAGTTTAATGATAAGCTGAAATACTTGTGAGAAAAACCTTGCTCACATTTATAATGTAGACCTGTGTGTTTTCCTGGGACAAATATGGAAACAAATAAGAAAGTAAAACATATTTTTGCTATTGGAATCAGCTCTCGTACAAATTCTTAAACATCAGTGATCTTCTTGATTGCATAATTAAATTCCTGTAAACAGTAGCTGCTGCAGAGGTATAGAAAATGCTCATCTTTCAACACAAGATGCACGGACACATCACACACTTATCCTGCCATTTTTTGGAACCCATTTCCAACATATTTGCCTTGGCAGCATATTCGTTGAGTGCGTCCAGTCCCCTCATCATTTCCAAAAGTCATTACACATCGGCGGCAGGATTGGCACCCCTATACAGGCAGAAGCCGAGGAGGAACAAGAAGACGCCCAGGAAAATAAACCCAATTGAGATATTAACCAAAGTGTTTATCCAGAAGGCAAACAGGTAAAGGGTCTTGTTGCAGTAGGGGTCCACGTTTGTTGTGTTTTTGTCATAGTTGGGCTGATAAATAGAGTAGATCCATACATCACCTATGAAAATTTTTTTTTTAAAATTTAATTTAATGTTACAACATGTATTAATTCTCACCCCGGTATACTTTTATGCTCATGGGCACAGTTGTTGACAAGGTGTAATCTGGATAAAAAGGGTCTGGAGCCTGATAATGATAAGATAAGTGTATTTAATTGATGGATTGAAGTTTGATGATAAACAGCTATTTTGTGGAATATTTAATTAGCAAGAAATTTGCTATTTTATCCACAACCAAGTTTACCTCACCTACTCTATCATGACTCAAATGCACTGTACTGCATGACCTAAATAACTGCACTACCACAAAAGCCACAATTAAGACAGATACAGTCAGCTACTGCTGGTGATGTTAGCTAGCAAAAGAGACAATTGAAAAGATGATTGAAAACATCAGCTGAGACATTTTCTGCACTTTTTGGCTCTGACAGAAAGCAGCAAACACTGAGAGCCTATGGATAGATTTAAGTCTTTAATGAGTTAAGGTTTATCTACTGTGATCACCTTTAACATTCTTAACTCATAACCTTTTTTAAAATAATGTCTTGTCTTGATCTTATTAGACCTTCTAGATTACTTTAACCATTAATTAATCTATGTCCTACACCACCATCGCTTTCTAATGTAACTTTACTAAATTTTTCTTTTTGTCCTTCCTTCCTTTATCCCTTCTTGTGAGGCGTTTGGATGGCCCTACCCAGGCAATACTAGTACTAGAGGGCGACAATGCCATTGGGAAGTGTGAGACAATGAGGAAGCTGAGGAGCATTTTCTCAGAGACTTTTGCACAATCTTATTTATTTTTAGAACCAGAGTAGTCACGTCACAGTAGTCACGTGCAGATTTAAGGCACTTCTGCTTTGACTAAACTTTTAAGAACTGGAAGCTACATCCATCGTTCATATACAGATTGTGATCTGCTCTTCCCTCTGCCAAGATTAATGACTATTGATCTTCTGACTAATGAGAATAGAGAGCATATTGATCAATCAGACACTCAACCCTAAAGACTACAGTCCTAATTTACATCCTTGTTTTTGTTGTGGCTAGCTTCTTTCACGCTGTGCTATTAATATGTATTAATGAGCCACAAGTTTTAATGATTAGACAGGGAATCCTGCACCCTGGGTACATAAGACTCAATGTCTGCTATGATGAATCTGATTCACATGAAGGAGGGACAGCACTTTACACAGTATCATATTTTTTGTGGCCTTTTAGAGCTTCATGCAGCTGAAACGAATGTGGTCTATAATAGAAACACACTGCGCACTGTAAACATTGCCTAGGAGGAGTCCTGTTCTGTTTGTGGTGCTGAGAGCTAATGTTTAATCTCTTTGGTGTGAATTTATGCCGGTCGTTTGTCTGATGTCCACGACTGTATTTACACAATTTTAACAGGCAGCCAACCAGAAACAGGTCACTTTCTTGACTTTTTAACTCACCAGCGATAATCCAGCAGGGGACAAAGAACATTGCCAGTAAGTTCCAGGCTTTGTAGATTGTGCTCAGAGGGTTGGAGGTGCCTTCTTCGGGCTCTTTGGCACAGGGAAAGTAGGAGAGCAACACGAACAACAGGCTTGAGAGTCCTAACACTATCAGATAGATGGGGATATAGTGCTGGCGCGGACACTCATGAAGGTATATTGCCCCTGGTGGACACAAGGAGGATGACTCAAAAAGTACAATCAGAGCTGCCTGGAAAACTTCAACACCTTTGAACACTCATTCAAGTAAGTAAGTATGGAGCTCACCAATTGCAATCTGAGCAATGGGCATGATGCAAAATATCGCGCTAAAGATCGCTGCAAAAAAAATCAAACACTGAACTCAGTTTCTTCAAATGATATTTACAGAAATGAAGCTATGACATCAGTGTTCATGATGTTAAAATCGCTAGATTTTACCTAGAGCGGTTGCTGGGGGTTTTGGACGGTTCCGGATGCGTCCCAGAAGGTTACTGCTCTCCATTTTTCTCACCTGCAGAAGAAGATAAAGAATTGAGTTGGAAGTCCAACTGAAGGTGTGCAAAGCAATCTTGAGCAGCCAGTAGAGGCTGGAATTGCCCACCCCTGCTGTAGGCAGTCCAGACCTAAGTTTTGTGGCAAGCAAGTTATCACAACATTTCCATGAACCAACAAAGGAACAATGGGTAACTGTGAAGCATGTATTAAGATATCTCAGACGGTCCAAGGATAAGAAGTTGTGTTTTAGGAGAAACAATGAAAATTTAGGTCTAGTAGCCTACAGTAATGCTGTGTGAACCTATGTAAGAACAGTTCTCTAGTTTCATGGAAGACAAAGAAACAGCCCACTGTGGCGCTCTCTACCTGTGAAGCAGAATATATGGCTCTGGCTTCTACAATACAAGAGTTTATATATTTAGGGCAGCTTTTGAAAGGTATAGATAGCTAAAAACCTGTGAATCATCAGAGGTGCAAAGATGTGGACATTAAATATCATTTTGTAAGGCCCATTGTAAATGGACGAAAATGTGCCTGTTATATTGCACTACTGAAGAAATGGTTGCAGATGTTATGACCAAACCTGTGTCTGAGCTAAAACTTGGAAAGTTTGCAGACATCATGTTTTGGTGAGTCCACATCTGTATGGTAGTTTACAGGACAATATTCTTTAGATTCCAGCAACCTGAGTACAAGACGGGGTGTTGAGATATTTATCGTGTGTACTGAGTTGTAAATATGTTGGACCGCATTATTTGTTATTGTTGTTTAAAGGAGATGCAGTATTCAGGGTGTCACCACAAGGGGGCAGTTTTCACTGTGAAGGAAAGTATGCTGTGAGTTGATTGCTGTTGATGTTGCACTGCTCAAAATACACTACTGTACAAATAAATGTGTATGATTAATGTGTAAATTAAAAGTAACGTAGGCCTACTCATGAACTAATTTACAAATATAACCCAATAATGAGTCCTAAATATTCAAGAACTTTTACTTTTACTACAAACTTTTTGTTGAAACTTAGTTTGAGTGAAAAAAGTATTGAATTTATGAATTTGAAAGATATAAATACTTAAATACACCAGTCTGAAAAACAGTTACTTAATGCAATTTTAGACTAGTATGTGTTTTTTTTATAACACCCACCTAAAAAAAAAAAAAAAAAAAAAAAAATATATATATATTTAAATATATATATATATATATATATATATATATATATATATATATATATATATATATATATATTTTGAATATTTTATTCCTGTTGGCTGTTTTCAGAGATACATTTCTAATATTCAGTTATTTTGTAATTTCCATGTATATGTTAAAAAGATGTAAAATGTTTGAGAAAGAAAGAACGACTGACCAAAAGCTACCTAAAACAAATCGGTCAAAGTGAAATAAAATGCAAATAAGGCTGAAACAATGGTCATGGTAGTTTGTGGTCCTTCACTTCTGACAGCAGGAGCTCACACATAGCAGCTGTCCACACACCTGATAATCAAATGCTGTCAAATGAGAGCAGATAAAAGCTAAATGGGCTGTCTGTTCCTTTTAAAAAGTTTCTTGTTTGCATTTAAACAGATTGGGGCTCTTCAAATACCAGCAAAATGTGTATCTGTTCATTGGTTTTTGTGAGCACTGTAATTGGTTTTGGTGAGTGCTGTGAGGCAGGCAGGGTGAAGGACCCAAATCCAGGACTCAAAGTAAAGTAAAACTCAAAGCTCAGCCTTTATTGCTATAAAAACTCTTCGTAGGAATAAACATTACAAAAACCTCAAATGCAGAACTAAAACCTAAACTGGGAACTGGAACCTAGAAACTAAAAGACTCAAGCCAACCAATGCTCAGGACACGGAGGGAGAATACACAGCACAGAGACATTGTCATTCACTGTCGCACCGTACACGGGCAAAACAAAACAGGAGCACCAAAAGTCAAAACAAAAAAGTCCAAAAACAGTGTCCCAAACAACCCAATTTGGGTGGCTGACCCAGAAGGTTGACAGCCCAGGAGCCTGGAAAACAGTTCAGGAGTAAGCCCATTGAGCCAACAGTGACAGAGGATCTCAGGAGGCCGACCGCAAAACAGTGGAGGCGACTAGCTGAGACAGACAGCTGGTGTGACCCCTCAGATCCTCCAGCGGAAACAGACGGTGGCATGCAAGCCACTGAGTGCTGGAGCGGGTCACCAGAGCCCCCAGTGGGAAACAGACACAGGGCCAGCAGGTATGGAGGCCCCTGGCTGAGACAAAGCTAGCTGAGGCTACGTGGAACACCCAGCCAGCTCTGGACACTTAGCCATAGCACTGCAGCGAGACAAAGTTTATTGCAGGCTGGGTGAGCTCGCCTGAGCTCTCTGTGGAAGCTGCTGCAGACAGCTGAAATGGCCTGGTAGAGCTTTCAGGTGACACAGCTGAAGGAGGCTGAGAGAGTTCAGCTGAGCTCTCAGTCGATGATGGTGGTAGCTGAACCAACTGTACTAGCTCCATATCCTCCAGGCTCCCAGAGGCTGCTGAGGTCTGAAACTCAGCCTCTGGGGAAGCCCTGGAGAGAGTGACAGTCTCCTCCTTCTTGGGACACAGAAATGCTCTTTGTAATTTGTTTCTCTGCTGAGAATGAGCAATTGAAAAACAGCCCTTTACATTCACAGTCTTAGAGTTAACATTCCTGGTCATTAGAACTCTGGGCTTGGCAGGAGCAACATTGAAACAGTCAGTAAAGTCCTGTGAATGGGGACTTCTGTCTGTCTCAGACAGAAGAACCAGTTGTTAATGCTTCTGCAGTTATCTTAGCAGTAAAACAATTACCTTTAGTTCACTGAGGATTTACAGACTCAAGGTTAACAGGCTCAGAAACAGATAACTCTACCTCAGAATATACTGACTTAAAATTTACAGATTTAGTGAAAGAGTATTGGTTCAGACTCAATGTTAGCTTGTTAGTTTGTGATTTTGCCCCTTGTGCAGTGTAGCAAACGTTCTCCAACTGACTGGCACAAACAGAAATCTCAGGTTTTTCAAAATCAGAAACAAAATCAGATTTCTTGTTCCTTGGGCAGAGAGAAACAGCTTTTAGGTCTTGTGAGGTGAGGTCCTCAGTCACGGTCTTAATTGTTATACATTTTGGAGGGGTAAGGAAAAATTCTGTTCTACTCACCACAGCCGTCTGTTCTGAAGAAGTCCCTGGTGTGGGCTGTGGCGGGCAGGATGAAGGACCCAAATGCAGAACTCAGAAACAGAAAGTAAAACTCAAAGCTCAGCTTTTATTGCTGCAAAAACTCTTTGTAGGAATTAACATTACAAGAACAAACCAAAACCTCAAATGCAGAACTAAAAACTAAACTGGGCACTGGACCCTAGAAACTAAGAAACTCGAGCCAGGCAATGCTCAGGACACAAAGGGAGAACACAGCATGGAGACATTGTGTATGACGCGATAGCAAGCAATGAATGACAAAGGACTAAAATACACAGCGGAGTGATTTGGGAAGTGGAGACAGGAGGAAAGCACAGGAAAACAATACCAAAATACAAGAAACTCAAAATGCTGGGTCCAAATGACCCAGAACTGTGACAAATGCTACAAGACAGACTTGAGTCCAATGAGAAAAAAGTGCTGTTAAAAATGACTCACCCTTATGGCTCCCAGTGATGTCACCATTTATTTAATTACACGCACTCATCCTGTACTATGTACTGACAAAGAAAGGAGCGCAGTGCTGTTAAAACTTTGATTTAAATTTTATAGGTTTATTCTTTAAAAAGAAGATGCAAAGAACTACAAGGAGATGCCGGCAAAGAGACAGGACATGCTGGAGAGATTATGGCTCTTAGCTGACTGACATTTCAATGACTTAAGGCAAGTAGGTCTGCTGAGTGATGATAAAATAAAACAGGCTTACACAGTGTTTATAGTTTAATTATGAGAAATGCAAATGTGAGCCAAACATCACCATTTTAATGAATAAAACAAAAAATAAATAACAAATCAATAAAAATACAACACATAACAATGCATATTTTAAAATAACACAAACTGGTTTTGGCAGCAGTCCCACTGTTCTTGTTGAACTGCTGTGTTTGTGCCTGCATAACTGAGCAGTAGATCACCACAGAGCATCTGTCAGTACATTAATAACCTAATTATTAAAGTCCCACAGCAAAGTGCAAGAGACCAAGCAGCTCACTGTGGTTTAAAATACAACAGGTCAAAAACCCCAAAAAACTACAGCACCTTTATTTGCTCATCAGCTTCTACCTGAGAGGGCAGTGTTTGCCAGGGCAGCCAGACTGTCACAAGTCTGTGAGGCACACGCTGGAAGACGTCTCAAGATAGACGCAACCTCTGAGCCCTGAACGAGACCGTCTGCCTCGCAGATTCATCACGAGGCTTCGACTCCTCTCAGACTCGGCCGTCTGGAGTCGAGTCTCACCGAGAAGCGAGTCCCACAGCAGACCTCTGCTGTATATCTGTCAATACACAGGAAACCCATTAGCCCTGTGTGTTTGTGTGCTGCGTGAGAGGGAACAGGAATGTGCCAAACCTCAACAGAGATGTCTGTGTTGGGGTATCTCCTGTAGAAGATGGTTCTCAGGTTGAATTCAGGGTTTCTGCTCTCCTTGAACACCCGCGTCCTGACGTTGTCATTCTCACATCTCACTACAGCGTAAACATCGGGGGCTGTGGAACAAAATCCAGCACGGTGTAAAGAAAGAAAGAAAGAAAACACCAAGGGAGATATGTGCAATAATTAAGAGTCTGCCCAAATATGAGTCTTTCATTTTGCAGTTACCTGTTTGTTTGGGAGGGTTGAGTCCTGACGCCCTGTGTAGATAAACTGTGGTTACCACTGTGGGCTGAGGTAGAAAACAGTGGAGCACAGAGGGAGACGGTAAGTCCTCCCTCAGTTCCCTTCATGGAAAAAAGAAATAACTAAATTAAATGCAGAGGACTGGGAATAGTGAAGGGAAAAAGAGATTTTTTCTGTTAAAGTGGAAAAAATTAAATGTAAGAAATAATATAAAATTTATGATGCTAATAGTGGTTTCATATTGATTTTTATAATTTATCAAAAAAAATGTCTATGTCATATTTACTGTTTGTTTGGTTTTGTTTTTTTTTTCTCTGTTCCGCGGAAGGACAAAACCACCAAAATGAAAATTTTTTGAATTATAAATACAAAAATAATTAATAAATAAATAAATATACTTTATGAGTAAATAAATATTAAAACTGTTCCATTACTTAATTTAAAAAATGTCATTTACATTTATTTTTCTGTTACTTCCTAAATCTTTCCTGTATTATTTAATTTTGTATTTATTCACCTGATTATTAACTATTTGATTTTTTATTTTATTTTTAGTAATTTTAAAATTTTCATGTAAATTAGTTGAACATCTGTAAAGATCTCCTGAGTAAAAGCAACAATATCTGTTTTTACTGGGATCAATCATCCCACCCTCTCCGTGAATCGCTACCTTATCGTGGTGGAGGGGTTTGTGTGTCCCAGGGATCCCAGGGGCTATGTTGTCTGGGGGCTTTTGCCCCCTGGTAGGGTCTCCCATGGCAAATTGGTCCTGGGTGAGGGACCAGACAAAGAGCGATTCAGAAGACCCTTATGAAGAGAACATTAAGGGAACAGTTTACCCTGCCCGGGATAGGGTTACCGGGGCCCCGCCCTGGAGCCAGGCCCGGGGAGGGTGCCCGAGGGCGAGTGGCTGGTGGCTGGGCCTTAGTCGATGGGGCCCAGCCGGGCACAGACCGAAGAGGAGACATGGGCCCATCCTCCCGCAGGCCCACCACCCACAGGAGGCGCCATAGGGGTTGGGTGCATTGTGTGCCGGGTGGCGGCCAGGAGCGGAGGCCCTGGCGGACTGATCCCCGGCTGCCAAGACTGGCAATAGGGACATGGAATGTCACCTCTCTGGTGGGGAAGGAGCCTGAGTTAGTGCGTGAGGTTGAGAGGTACCGGCTAGATATAGTTGGGCTCACCTCTACGCATGGCTTGAGCTCTGGAACCGGGGTGGGGGGGGGTGCTGGAAGGTGAGACTGTTGTCCTGCTGGGAGACTTCAATGCTCACGTGGGTAATGACAGCGAGACCTGGAGGGGCGTGATTGGGAGGAACGGCCTCCCTGATCTGAACCCGAGCGGTGCTTTGTTATTGGACTTCTGTGCTAATCACAGTTTGGCCATAACGAACACCCTGTTCGAACATAAGAGTGTCCATAAGTGCACGTGGCACCAGGACGCTCTAGGCCGTAGGTCAATGATCAATTTTGTAATCGTATCACCAGACCTGCGACCATATGTTCTGGACACTCGGGTAAAGAGAGGGGCTGAGCTGTCAACTGATCACCACCTGGTGGTGAGTTGGATCAGGTGGCGGGGGAGGACGCTGGACAGACCTGGTGCACCTAAACGCGTAGTGAGGGTGTGCATTGAGTCCGAATGGACCATGTTCAGCGTCTCCATTGCCGAAGCTGCTGCATTGAGCTGCGGCCGCAAGGTGGTTGGTGCCTGCCGTGGTGGTAATCCCCGAACCAAATGGTGGACACCAGAGGTGAAGGGAGCCACCAGGCTGAAGAAGGAGTCCTATCGGGCTTGGTTAGCCTGTGGGACTCCGGAGGCAGCCGACAGGTATGGACAGGCCAAGCGGAATGCGGCTCGGGCAGTGGCTGAAGGAAAAACTCGGGTGTGGGAGGAGTTCGGAGAGGCCATGGAAAAAAAATTTCGGACTGCCTCGAAGAGATTCTGGCAAACCGTCAGGCGTCTCAGGAGAGAAAGCGGTGCACTACCTGCACTGTGTATAGTGCTGGCGGAGCGCTGCGGACGTCGACTGAGGAAATTGTCAGGCGATGGAAGGAATACTTCGAGGACCTCCTTAATCCCACTGACATGTCTTCTGAGGAGGAAGCAGAGTCTGGGGATGAGGGGAATGACCCGCCAATTTCCGGGGGCGAGGTCACTGAGGCAGTTAAACAACTCCTTGGTGGCAGAGCCCCTGGTGTTGATGAGGTCCGCCCCGAGTTCCTGAAGGCTTTGGACGTTGTTGGGCTGTCCTGGTTGACACGCCTCTACAATGTTGCGTGGAGATCAGGGGCAGTACCCCTGGACTGGCAGACCGGGGTGGTGGTCCCCATCTTTAAGAAGGGGGACCGGAGGGTGTGTTCCAACTACAGGGGGATCACACTCCTCAGCCTCCCTGGGAAAGTCTATGCCAGGGTGCTGGAAAGGAGAGTTCGTCCGCTAGTCGAACCTCGGATACAGGAGGAACAATGCGGTTTTCGTCCTGGTCGCAGAATACTGGACACTGGGCTTTCACTTTGGTGGCCTCAGAATCTCATCTCTGCTTTTAGCGGATGATGTGGTTCTGTTGGCTTCATCGGGTGAGGGCCTCCAGCTCGCACTGGAACGGTTCGCAGCTGAGTGTGAAGCAGCAGGAATGAGGATCAGCACATCCAAATCTGAGGCCATGGTTCTCAGCCGGAAAAGGGTGGAGTGCCCACTCCGGGTCGGGGATAAGTTCCTGCCCCAAGTGGAGGAGTTCAAGTATCTCGGGGTCTTGTTCGCGAGTGATGGGAGAAGGGAGCCGGAGATCGACAGACGGATTGGGGCTGTGGCTGCAGTGATGCGGACGCTGCACCGGTCCGTCGTGGTGAAGAGGGAGCTGAGTGTAAAAGCGAAGCTCTCAATTTACCGGTTGATCTACGTCCCTACCCTCACCTATGGCCAAGAGCTGTGGGTAGTGACCGAAAGAACGAGATCGCGGATACAAGCGGCAGAAATGAGCTTCCTCCGAAGGGTGGCTGGCCTCTCCCTTAGAGATAGGGTGAGTAGAGCCGCTGCTGCTCCACATCGAAAGGAGCCAGCTGAGGTGGTTCGGGCATCTGACAAGGATGCCTCCTGGGCGCCTCCTGGGTGAAGTGTTCCGGGCATGTCCCACCAGGAGGAGGCCCCGGGGCAGACCCAGGACACGCTGGAGAGATTATATCTCTCGGCTGGCCTGGGAACGCCTTGGTATTCCCCCGGATAAGCTGGAGGAGGTGGCTGGGGAGAGGGAGGTCTGGGCCTCTCTGCTTAGGCTGCTGCCCCCGTGACCCGGCCTCGGATAAAGCGGATGAAGATGGATGGATGGATCATCCAGTATGTGAAATGCTGAACTTGTAAAAGTGCCACTTGCAGAATAAATTGAAATTTAAATGCAGAATTCAAAACACTGGAAACATAAATTGTGGCAAATATAAAAATAAAACTGTAATAAAAAAAACTTTTTTGGTTTTGAAACCTTTGGGCAGCTTTGGTCCTCCGTACCTTTTCAGTATCTACAAATATCAGAACGTTCAAAGCTATTTCTAACCCTTCTTTCCTGACCAGCATTTCACCTGAGTCTGATACGAGAGTGGGAGAAGAGGCGAAGCAGGAAGCATCCAGTGACGCCCGGCAGGAAGGTGGTGGGCAGCACAACATAACGTCCCAGAGTCAGAGTTCCCCTCAGTGTCACACTCCGGGAATCCATGTAGATGGAGCTGGCCGCCTGCTCCACCACGCACTGCACCCGACTGCAGCGGTTCACCTCCACCTGCAGATGATGAGGAAGGACTGAAATATTTTTTTTATGACTCAAAAAACGTGAGGTTGCTCAGTGGCCCGGCTCACCTTCAACACCTCAAAGCCAATAGGCAGGTTTTCTCCTTTTCCATTTTTCCTCCACATCCTCCTGTCCTCCTGCTGCAGACAGATCAGCACCTCCTCCTCTTTGGCTCGCACCTCAAACATGAACTAATAAGAATGAAAAGTCATTTTTAGCATTCATGTGCTGATGCAAACCCTGGTTTCAATCTTATATTTACCTGTGGATTGTGCAGGAAGGTGTCCCTGTGATTGATACATCCACCACACCGGCTCCTCTTATCCAACTCCACCTTCCATACTCCATTCACCTTCCCACCACCCTTTTCTGCTGTCACTTTGCTCACATCAGGCTTGCTTCTTCCTCTTTTCCTTCCTTCCTGTTGACTCTCACCTAGTCGATCCTCCTTTCTGTTCCCACGCTGCTTGGTCCCTCCAGGCCCATTGCTGCTCTTACTCAGAGTCAGTGTAGAGTTACTCTGGAGCACAGTGGGTGGAGGTGCTCCATGGGTGGGGGGAGGTAGAACCCACTCCCCGTAGCAGCTCACTTCTCTCCAGCGAGATCTCGGCCACAGCAGAGTCCTCTCCACCAGTCTGCACACCACCACGTCTGTAAAGTGTTGACAGAAGTCCTCGAAATCCATCCTGAGGGAAAAGGAAAAGAATAAAATGTGAGGCAGAAACCAGCTAACCCACATGACTTTTTGTTCTTCAAATAATAAAAATCAGAAGTACCAAAACTCCCCGACATCACGAACAACGAGCCCCATCTTGTCCCTCTCTGCACGACTCAGTTGCTGCCACTGCTCTGACCTGCAGGGGGCACACAAGGACAGAAAGCAGAACACTTGGAAAGGACATAAAAATAAAAGCAGTGTTTCAGCTTCTAGAAACCTTTAGTGATCCAGTTCTCAGACTTCCATGATGTGAACAGCAGATGTCCCTCCACCCCAGTAAAACAAATCCCAAACTATTGTAAAATGTCCGAATCTCTCCAGAATATCAGCAGTGGCATTATAAAATGCTGCAAACCACAGCGACACTGTTAAAGTCAGCAAAGACTTTTCCCCCCAGAGCTCCTACAAAATGCTCTCAGCAGTCTGACATGTGGCAGAAGCCAGTGCAAAGACTTCAAAGTCACCTCTCACCTCTGACTCCAGGCACCGGTCCAATCTGTGGTCCCCCACGGGTTCCTCATGCGGACCATAAAGAGTCTGGATGTCCCGCCTCTCTTCAGTACCTTCTCCCCCAACCTCACCTTCCTCACTGCCGTGATCCCGTAGGCGTGTCCTCGCACGAGCCCACACTCCAGCACTGACTCCACGGTCTCCCCCTCTGCAGGCTGAGAAACGTGAAACAGTGAAATCATTTTAACCCATTTCTTCTTCAGTTTTTCTAAATGTTCAAGACTCAGAAGCCCTACCCGTATGGAGCAAGTGATGAGTGATTTACATTCATGGACCTTGGTTAAAGTCTGGAAGAGCGCCCTCCTCTGGTCACTGTGAAGTCTTAGAGCCTCACGATCCAGACTGAGCGGCTCTGAAACTCCACCAGTGAAGTCGATCAGGGCCTCTGCAGTGTTCCCTCCCTCCAAGGCCTCATAGCAGCCGTTAAGTCTAAAAGTTGAGAGAGGGATTGAGTGATTGATTCAGGATCATTAGACATTAGGATTGCCATAAGTAGTGGTTGTGGCAGTCAAGACGTAGGTTCAGCAGTGTAAAATTAACAGCAGTCCCATCAATGCTACTGAATTTCCCAGAGGAACCCACCCGAGGGATTAATAAAGTTTTATCTAATCTAATCTAATATCAAAACCAGCATTTTCTGCTGATGCTCACTTGGCGTAGGCCTTTTCCAGCAGGGCGCTCCAGAACTCTCGTGGTGTTGCCGAACGACAGAAGAGCAGCACTCCATCCTCACTGACAGGCAGGCGATCATCTACAACAACATCCATCCAGCGACCGAGACGCCAGAACCTGAAATGGAAAATTCCTGCATACAAGTCGGGACGCTTTGGATTCCACTCCTGATTCAAATGATCGGGGATGACCTAGGAAGAGGATAGAGGTGGATGAGGAAGGGTGAAGAAAGACAAGGAAGGAACCAGGAGGAAATGCAGAGAATGCAGAGTAGGGACGATAGTAAAGAATAAGGAGAAAGAGGAAAGATGATTGTGAAGAAGGTGAGGGGAAAAACACACCAAACCTTTTTCCACAGTGATGGCTCAGACGCCAGGCAGGAAATGGCTGCCACCATCCAGCAGTTACCCAGACTTCCTTGGTGCAAATCACGAGTGCTGATGCCATCGACAAACAGACGGGGGTCCTTACAAATCTCCTGGAGAGGAAGAGAGATCAGGCTTATGACAAGAAATATGGGACGTAGTTAGTCATCACCTGGCAGACTGCAGGATAACAGTAACACTTTAGCAATAGACTGTATATCCACAGTGTGTCTTTGCCCTGTCTTCCTCCTCTCACTCCAACCAGTCACAGCAGACAGCCAACCCTCCCTGAGCCCGGTTCTGCTTGAGATTTCTTCCTGTTAAAAGGGAGTTTTTCTTCCCGCTTGAAGCTAACTTCAAGTGACCACAGTTTCTGGTCGTCACTTTCACATCCTAAGTTTGGACCACAGTTTTTCCACCTTATCAGCAACAGCAGGTTCATTTCTTATTTGTGCATCAAGGAGTCAATGAGCTCCTACCTGCACATTTCTAGGGAAATACAGGGATTGTTCATCACTACGTGACAGCTAATGGGGTGAATGGCATCTGTGTCCACCTGGGATCTGAGATCCTGTGATGATAGCAGGAGGCTTGAACCTAAATCTAGAGCTTAAAGGAAGGTCGGCGTTCATTATTATTGGTGAGTTCATCTCTAAAAGCAGGTTGTTTCATGAAGCAGCTTTAAACGACACAGTTAAGTGGAGCAAGCACTGCCATTAATGACTTCAGCAGCTCATATCGTCACAGAGTTTTATGGGGCCTGCGGGCTGATT
Organism: Rhamphochromis longiceps; assembly: GCF_057381845.1. Taxonomy (NCBI): domain Eukaryota; kingdom Metazoa; phylum Chordata; class Actinopteri; order Cichliformes; family Cichlidae; genus Rhamphochromis; species Rhamphochromis longiceps. Next base: position 62,679,319 of record NC_140559.1, on the reverse strand, counting down.
CAGTCAGGGTGTCCAAGCACTGCTGAGGAGACAGATAATGTGTGTGTAGACCTTCTGCTCTCACTTTGGACAGGGTCAGGTAACTGTAGAAGTGTCGCTGCACTCACACACACGCAGAAAGATACACTCTGGGTGGCCATAACTTCTTCAGTTGTAACACTAGACAAGAAATAAACCTTCTTTACGACGCTATCATGTTCGTAACAAGCTTCAGATAAGACCACTGAAATTATGAACTGGATAGTTTTGATAGCAAATGGGAAGTTAGGGTGTGTTTGTGTTTGTGTGCCAGCAGGGTGAAGCGACAGGTGACACCTTATCATCTGTGTTGATACACGCTTAAAATACCCGAGTAGTGCATTAGGACCGCAATACCTTTAACCCTTTCTCTCCAGCTCTGAGTCAACAAATTAATCGTCAGCAGGGTTTCACATTAAGAGCACTAAAGGCCTGGCTTTGAATGAACTCCTTGAACTAATGACCCCGATGGGAAATACCCGGGGCTTTCTGATCCTTTCACATGTTTCACTGTTTGGATTAAACCGATTTTCCTCAGCACAGCACAGTGAGGATCAGTGTCCTGAAAATTAAGACACATCAGACGGGTATAAAACTCTGTAATCATAAAGTTACTGGACCATCAAATGTCTGATAAATATCCACACTAAACAACAATCCCTTCAACCTCGATTCACCTTAACATTTCACTGGTTTAATTCAAGTGTATTACCACACCCTTAGCTCTCTGTGGCCACATTAAAAACCTATACTTAGACAGCTGTACCCATCACAACAGTGTGCTAAAAACACCCATGCTATTTACATTGGCTTGTGCTTTTTCTATACTCAACTGTACACACCCACAATCCCACTAACACAGCGGTCCGTCATCAACTTGCTCCCTGAGGGCTAAGGTTTCACCAGCTGACATGACGCCTGTCCTTTAAGAGAAAGTGCTTTAATTAACCCAATCTGCTGAAATGCAACATGTGGAGGCAGCAACTCGGTTTAGATGTGGGAGGAGTGGAGATGTATTTCAAGTTAAAAAACAAAAGAATTTCAATTTTACACTCCACGTCTAACTCACCCTCGGCCTCTTCCAGGTCAGACCCGGTGGAGGCTGTCTCTTGTAAAAGAGGGACTGGTCTGTGGCGGGGAATAGAGGATCCTTGAAGAGCGCTCCTCGACGGAGGCAGGCCCGCCGCAGCTTGTGAAAACTCTGGCCCTGGAAGTCATACACTCGTTCTGGCATCCTGGTTGGGCCTCAGAGGCCTTAAAGGAAGGTGGAAAGCAGATGAGAAAGGGGAGAGAGGGTCAGAGAACATACTGTAAGAAACTGGAGCTATGCACTGCTAAAGTAGTGTGGTGATACGCTCGCAGCATGCTCACTGGAGAATCATATGGTTGTTGGGGTTTACTCTGTTTCCTTTGTATTATTGTAGGATTTTTACAATATAAAGTACTTTGAGGCAACTGATGCTGTGATCTGGTGTTTTATAAACAAAATTTTATTGAATTGATGATCAAAATGTTTTTTGGTAAATGTGAGACAAGCAGTTCTTTAGATGCTGTTCTGGGTTCTTTTGTGAGCTGGATGAGTTGTTAATGCCCTCTTCTGTTAATTTTGGCAGGCCGGCCCCTCCTGGGAAGGTTCACACTGTTCCAAGTTTTCTTCCTTTTTGGATGATGGCTCTCACCGTGGTTCACCGGAGACTCAAAGCCTTAGAAATGGCTTTGTAATACCTTCCAGACTGATAGATGCCAATGACTTTGCTGTTTCAATGACAGTTGAGATCTTTCACACTACTTCACTTAATATTATTATTTGTTTTGCCCAACTAAACATTACAAACAGTATCACATCACACTGACCGGCTGCAACCTGCCTAGAGACTTTTCTGTGCAGTCCCATTAAGGTGAACCCCACAGTTCATATAATTCCCACTTAACCAAAATGTCAAAGTAAAATTTCAAACACTGTCATCGTTTAACTTATTGATAAAAGTTCATTGAAATTCACAAAGTGTATTAATTTAAAATGTACATAAAACCACCTAATGGAGCATGTTTTAAGTTTTTGTTGAAAGTCCTGATGATGCAAGTATAACATCCAAGTACTGAGTAAGCACACAGTAACTACTGTGTAAGTATTAATATGCAGGCTACATAACATTGAACTAATTGAACTGAATCTAAAGGGGTATGTAGCTCATGGCAGAGGTAGCTGGGGGTGTTCTGTGGGGTCAGTGTGTATTTTGGGGCCACAGGGTGAGGACAGCAGTAAAGTAAGAGCACTGTTTTCGTCATCAGTGATATGAACTCAGGCAGGAGTCAGCAGTATGAGCATAGTTGAACTTTAACTGTTTGTGTAGCAGAATGATTCAGTGCCAGAGAGAGTGTGCCAGGAGGTCAGCGTTATCACTTTTTGGTGAAATCTATTTTATGGCTTTTTTTCTCATACAATCTTTTCACAGACGTACCAAATGAGAAGGAAAATCTATAAACACACATTTTTACGACATCAAGCTGGGGATTAACCTGCCTTTTTGGATTAGATGCCGATTTTGGTGATGTTGCCTTCTCTCACCAATAGATTGAGTACTTTTAGTAACATTTCTATGAATTTATCTGCAGGTGCTACATGTTTGTTTTGTTGTTGTGCAGTACTTTGACTCTTTAAACAGATGGTTGTTACTTTGGATGAGCCTGATCTGAGTCTATTTTTGTTATACTGAAAACCAAATTCACTACGAGGAATAATTAATTTTATTATAGTGAATGAAATCTTTGTCTTGCTGTGTGTTTATTTGTTTCACTGATTGTGAACTCCAACCCTATCTGGCACAAAAATACATCTTAGGTCAATGAATGTTTTTATATTTTTCCGATATCAACGTGTCATTACGTTGCCTAGCAACCACCTAGTAATCGACTAAAATGACCCTTTTTCATTTATGCAACACTTTATAAAAAGTATCCTAACACACACAAAACAAATCATCATTTGCTCCCAGTGAGCATCAAATCAAAGTTCTTGTATTTGAATAATTAATCATTCAGGAATGATTAATAAACTGAAAAGGGTTCAAAGTCAGATTTGTAGTAACTTTTGAAATCCATTTTTAATTTCAAATTTTTCATATAGTTTAAAACAATCTTAGGTTAATAAAAATCATAGTTGCTGATCAGATCCTCTGTTTATAGTGTTTTATGTATAAGCTCACTTTAGGTAATCAACTAAGATAATAACGAGATATCACTAGTCATTCAACACAAAGTATTTAAGATAAATTTACAAATGTATATAATTTTCTCTTTCCTTAAAAGTTCCCAATAAAAACTCCAACTTTAGGGTCTGCTTTTTGGACTTCATGAGACTTTAATTGCTTAGTAAATGATTTTTCCTACAATAGTTTGCTTGGTTAGTGCATTAGTTTGGCAGATCACCTTTCCAGTACTCACTTTTTAGTGTTCGTAGTGCATCGACTTTAAGTTTTTATTAAATTACAATTCTTAATATTGTCATTTAGTCATTTAGAAAAGTAGACCTACATTGTTGCCATGGCTCTATAAACATATATTTTACCTTCAAGTCTGGAAGTTTATCCACTTGCTTCCTAAGATGGACCTTTGTGCTGAGCCCCGTCAGTGGATTCCCTTAGTCATTTAGTCATCCTCATTTTTTTGAGGATAATTAAAAAACCCCCAAAAACAACAACAAAAACAGCCAACATGTGTCCACTTTTTCCTCTTCCTTATCCCAGAGTCAGCAGCAGTTAATGTTGTCCCTTCCTCTGAATGTGTCAGGAGTGTTTGCTACATCTCCACCAGGTAATTAACTCGGTGTCATATTTGTGCCATTGGACCTGGATGAAAAAAAATTGAACGTGAAACACAACTCCTCACACCATGACTGTGTGTGCAGTTTTTAGAGCTAATGCATGAGCGTGTGTGTGTGTGTGTGTGTGTGTGTGTGTGTGTGTGTGTGTGTGTGTAACTTTATCTCCCTTCACTCAGACAATAGACAGACAGCCGCCACACCAGGTGTAATAACACAATTAGAGACTTGGAAATCCTCACACAGTTACTGCAGTGACTCAAGGTTCAGACATTCAAGACGAACAGTTTATCCTCTGACATCATCTGAAGAACATCAACAAATGTGTTTCCTAAGGTTGTGTGTTTGTATATCTGCGCTCATATCACTTACTGCTGCCTCAGCTTTTCTGTTTGGTGACTGTGCACATTCTGTCCTCTTCTCCTCGAGTCTCATATCTTCTCTTTTCTCTCCTCACTTGAACATGGCCTGTGACTCCCTCGCTTCTCTTTTTCTGTCTTATCTGTGTAGTCTCTTCTCCTCTTTCTTCTCCTCTCTATCTTCTCCCGCACAGTCTGCTGGAGTATCTGTTGATCTGTTGCTGTCGAGTGTGCTGCTCCTGACACCTGAGAAACCAAGAGACTAGCGCTCCTATGTTAACTACTTCACTGCTGAACACCAGGCCAATAATCCCGCATTCATATACAATAATAACACCCTGCAGCAGCAGCAGCAGCAGCAGCTTTTTAAGGAACACATTGAGGAGCAGAGTGAAAACTGACAAGCTACTGATATATTAAAAAACAAAGAACAGATTGTGCTTAAATTATTCTTCTGTTTAGTCTGACCATCTGTGTAATTGTCTATCTAGATTTTATATTGTGTACACTACTGTACACAATATGAAATACTGTATCCACTTGTTAAACTCTATATTTTTAGAAATACACTTGCTGATGATGTATAACATCCATGCGACCTGGCAACATACTGAAACTTCAGTAGTTTCATTCAATTGTTTTGACTTAAAAAATTCTTTATGTCACATAAAAACATACGGTAAATTCATTTTCACATATTTCACTTTTTGGATATGATTGTTAATCATGTGTCTACATGGTTATGATCATTTTATTTAAATAATATGTTTAGAGACAATATGCATAATCCTTTTATTTCATGTTAATATATCTATGTGCATTATATTGTAAATATTTCTGCCATTTCTATATACAGTTACTGTCCACTTTATTAGCCACATGTTGCTGGAAGTGGTTTGGAACCCGTTTTTCCTTCAGAGCCACCACTTTTCTGTTTTTAGGAGTGGGACCCTTTTAAAAAAAATACTAATAAATACACTAATGTTAAAAAATAAATACATTAAACTAAAGTTATTAAAAGAATAATAAGTGACGTTGATTCTAAGAGCTTATACATTTATTAGTAAAGAACTGAACTCAAAACTGAGCTCTTTAACGTTTGTGGATAGACTATCTTCCCTGACATCGCAGCATCATGCATCGACTAGTTACGTCTGTTATGACGTACTACGCACGCGCAGTTTAAATTCGCCGTCAAATACGCCGATGTGGCTCCTGTGCCTTTAAGCTCGTGGTAGTTTGACTTTTCCCGCAGGTTTTAAAGCGAACCGTTGCAATGAAATTTGCCGTTGTGTCTTTGTTTTGGCTCTGCGGCTTTATTTCGGCGGAAGAAAACGAGAGGCTGCCGAATAAATGCGAAGGTAGGAGCAGAAACTAGCACCAGCAGCTATTCTTGGACCTGCCCACAGTTACCAAACTTCTTGTTAACGTGTGACTTCTGATCTCGGTCAGTGTGTAAGTTTCTGACAGTCGAGCTGCAGGACGCTCTGGAGAAAACCGCTCGCTCCCGTGAAGTCTTGGAGGTCGGAGAAGTGTTGGGCACCGGCAAAAGAAGGAAAAAGATCAAATACAACACCTCGTAGGTATCTCTGAATGAGGACATGCAACTTATTTGAAGCTTTTTTTATGGGATTTCTTTGTGGCATGTTTGAGCTGTACTGCAGGCTGTGACCTGTGTCTGACTGTGAGACCAGTAGTTAACCCCGTGTGTTTGAATGCAGGGAAACTCGGCTGACTGAGGCTGTAGACAACATATGCGAGCGCATCCTGGAGTATAATGTTCATGCAGAGAGGCCTGGCAGCCTGAGATATGCTAAGGTAATCTAACAGTTTTTTTTTTAATAGTTGTGCATTAAAAAGTTGGTCACGTGGTCCTTATTGCTTCAGTTTGTGTGTCAGACTGACATTTAGCTCGTTTGTGTGTCTGCAGGGCTCCAGTCAGACCATGACGACCCTGAAGAATCTGGTACACAAAGGGGTTCAAGTGGACTTGGGGATGCCGTACGAGCTGTGGGACGAGCCCTCCATGGAGGTGACAGACATGAAAAAACAGGTGTGTGTGTGTGTGTGTGTGTGTGTGTGTGTGTGTGTGTTAAATGCACGTTTTGCTCCACATTTTGTAAAGTGCATAAGTTATTTGATGACACTGTATATGTAATCATTTTGTCATATTACACTATATTGTGGTGGGCATTATGCAGGTGCTGCTATGGAAACCAAGAGGAAATGTGTTTAATGTAGTGTACACTTAAATTAATTGATATTAATTACTTTGTGTGTTAGTGTGAGACTATGCTGGAGCAGTATGAGGATGTGGTCGAGAACTGGTACTTCCATCATCAGGACCAGAGGCTGGAGAATTTCCTCTGTGAGAACCACGTCCTCGAGACATCAGAGCAAGGTGGGAGATGCATGGTGCCAAAACAAGTTACTGGTTGGCAGATGATATTTATATTTTAAGTCGCACTTTGTTGAGAATGTAAACACCCTGCCAAAATGATTACCGTAAATGTCGGGCTATAAGCCGCTACTTTTTGCACAAGCTTTGAACCCTGCGGCTTTTAGTCAGGTGCGGCTTTTCTATGGATTGTCCGTGATTTTTGTCATATCGTAAGACGATTTGTTTTGTGTGTTCCGCTGTTGTACGGCACTACGTTGCCTGGCGGAAGGATCGGGGTTCAAGAGTGGTATGTTAGTCACATGTCCGTCCGCCAGGCAACGTAGTGCCGTACGAAGTAGCGCGAAAAACAAACTTCAAAGTAGCGCTACGCGTTCAGCGGGAGTCGTGGATGATGAGCGGCGATAAACTTGCAAGTTATGCCCAAAAAGCAAGTTATGCCCAACTCCACCGGTGGATTCTGACAGCGTGGAAAAGTGTGAAAACATCCACGATCACCAACGGATTTTGAAGGGCTGGACTGCTGCATGATGGAGAGGAGGACACCGCCACGGCCCTTCTGAGGCTGTTCGACTCTGACGCTGACAATGAGGATTTCTTTGGTTTTGAAAGTGACAACGAAGGAGAGAAGAAGAGTGGATGACGAAGCCATCATGAGCCTGTTTGTATCCGACACTGGAGAAGAGGACTTTGGTGGTTTTAGTGCGTAGGAAGAAGAGAAAGATGGTGGTGAATGACTGACTTTTCTTCTTGTTAAAGCTGTGTCACTGCACCTGAGCCTAAAAGGTAGGCCGAATCTATTGTTCTGGTGTGCTGTAGGTTATTGTTATGTACTACATGTGCAAATATGTACCCATAACTTGTTTTTCAAAATATTAATAAAAGTGATGTCTCCAAACAGCCATCTCTTTCCTGACAATTCCCTTTGTGCATATTCTCTTACATATGATAAGTCAACATTGAAACACCTGCGGCTTTTGGTCAGGTGCGGCTAATGTATGTACAAAACAGGATTTTCCCCTGATTTTAGCTTGTGCGGCTAATATTTAGGTGCGCTTTGTAGTCCGGGAAATACGGTACATTCATATACCAGGAAAAGCAACAGAGAAAATAAGAACTTCTCATTTCCTCTGTTTTGTAAATTGAATCGAGCCCAGGGTTAATTCAAACAGGCCCTGAAGTCAAATCACAAAATTTATACAATACAACATTTTTAAAGTGTGTATGTGAGCAAAAGAGAGGACGTCAGATTCTAGGATAAACTGGAACTGTGGTGTGAGTACATGCAAAGAGCCAATTCTGTTTTCATTTGGTTACCTGCAAGCCACTTTGCAAACCACCTGCACCCAAACTCATCTTTGATGCTGTGTCTCACTGAATTATTGCTAATCCTGTTATCACTGATGTCTGCCCTTTTCTGTAAGGGAGTCCTGCTGCTCGCCCTGCGGTTTGGACATTTGTTAGTGTTTGTGTCCATTTGTAGATATTTGGCTACAAAGAGGGAGAGATTTACTCAGACATGCTTGCACAAAGTCCTCCAACTGTAAGCATGGATGATGCTGTGCATTTATTATTTTTATTTATTTTTAACCACAGCTATCGGAGAATGTTTGTTTGCATGTAAAGTGACTGAAATGTGAACTGAAACCACACAGCCCTTTGTGTTTTCTTTCTCTCCTTCCCTCAGAATGTCTAAAGGAGGTGTGGAAAGGAGACATGGGGGACAAAGAAGGAGCTGAGGAGGAGACGACAAGTGTGGAGGAGGAGGTAGAAGAGGGAAAGATTCATGATGCCGGGGAGCTTTGAAGAAGACAAGGGGAACAAAGAAGACAACACTACACCTCAGTTACAGGTTTTTCTAACTGCAAACTGGTGGACAGAAGCTGAAATCGTTTGAGAGGGTTTCAAATATTCAGTAAAAGTTACACTTAGATATATAGCTTTACGATGAACATGTGCAACATGACACTTTATAGGATTTAACCCTAAACGTCTTCCATTATTTTGTATGTGTGGCCTTTCTGAACTGTTACAGCGCTCCCTGTGAGGTTTTAAACCTTTATCTTTAATATTTGAATGTTAGATCATCATGTGACTTCTCCCTTTGCCACAGTCATGGTACATATCAGTATTGTTGTATCCCTAATTGCAGACTTGAAGTGCAGTATGTACAGTTTTTTTTCATGTTTAATAAAATACTACTTTTACAGTGCCTCTGTACAAAATCGCTCATGAAATACACATCTTTGTTTATTTCATCTCGTTTCTGTATGATCTGACTAGATTAATAACTGCCAAGTGGTTTTTTTTTTTTTTTTTTTTTTTTTAAAAACAGTGAGAAAGGCTATTTAAAAAGAAGAAAAATCTCCTGTTGAAAATTCACCTGTTTGGGGGGGGGAACAAGCAAAAAAGAGCAGCATAATGAACACAACACCATCGCATTAAAGTTGACATTAATGCAATAACATTGAATGTTGTGCAGCACTCAGGACCGACAGCGCACAATGTTCTTTGAGGTAGCAACCAAGAAAGGTGTGGTTTGTCTATGAACAGGGAACACTCGTGTGTACACCTGTGTGGATGAGCGCACTTTAATTAAAATGTTTCTCCATGTAACAATCTGCTAGAGGGTGTAGGGAGCCATAGCCCTGTCCTCCAGGGCATGGAGAAGATCCAGGACCCAGACAGCCAAAGGCCCCAGAGTGCGAGGGGCATCCGTGCCACCCTCCTGGGAAGAGCTGAGGAGAGCCCCAGAGCAGGGGTCACCCAGCAGCCTCAGAGCAGAAGCCAGAGGGGGCTGGAAGAGTGAACCGAGCCGAGGGCCCCCCCCCCACCCCATAGAAGAGGCCAGACTGAGCTACGGCCGCCAGTCCCCCCCAAGCAGCCACCGGGAGTGAGCCAGAACATACCTGCGCGCCCAGCCCCGGACACCAAGAACCAACAACTCCTGAGGGCATCAGCCACCAGCAGGGAGTGTGGTGAGGGGAAAGGCCTCCATATTTTGGAGGGCCTGAGATGTTCCCAAAGAGGTGGAGTCTAAGACCCGACCTGACATATAGACACAGATGTGCATTTCCACCCTCATGCACGCATATAAAAATACTCAGCACTCACCCAACTTGAAGACAGACACAAATGGACACTGAACACACAATCATACTCCCCAAACATACTTTACACCCCAGGTTCAGGTTCCCTCGTCCCCAGAGGGGGAAACCGCACCTAGACCCAGGAGATATAGCTTTTAAGTGCTACACTTATCAAAGCTGCCCTCTCTTCCTCACACAGCTGGCAGGCAAACAGGCCAAACTCCCACTTTGGAGATCCGATTGAAGTTATAACTGCAAATAAATGAAACAAGATCCAGGTCTCTGTGGTGAAATGTTATGAGGACAGCATTAAGATTCTAATAAAAACTGCTTTCTTGCACACTGGCTCACCTGCAGGATCACTACACTGCCAAGGTGTCTGAGAATGGAGACTACCACAATTTCTGCTGACTGTGTGAGAACAGTTGTGGTTCACACAAAGCTGTGCTGTTGTCCAACTTCAGCTCTTCAGGGCTCAACAAAACCTCACAAAGCCTGAATGTAGCTGCTTAATGCTGCCACCTAGTGGGTTCTCTTGATAGTGCTGAGAGTGTTGTGCTTTTTATCAACTTGCTCCCGCCTCACCTGGTGGCACTGTTCACACTGTTTCTGTCCAGTGTGAACAGAAATGATAATTTACACAAACATAAAAGTCTTAAGAGCTTTTATTGTGTCGCTGATCCATTAAAAACTGACGATATAACCCAAATTCCAAAAACTGGACTGATGAGTAAAATGTCCATTTGACACCATGGCATTAAAAACAGGTATGATTCTGCCATGGACTCAGAAATGCTTATAGAAATCATTGTGTGTGAACATAGTTGACAGCGTCATCCACAAAGGCAGGTTAAAGCGCTATAATGCAAAGAATAAGCCATAAGTGAACACAATCCAGAAATATGGCTGTGAAGGTTCTCAGTCATCCAGGTCATCGTAGTCTAAGGAGCTTGGAAAGAAAAGCATCTGGACTTGTTTAAGTTGCTTGAAGACGTTTCACCTCTCATCCGAGAAGCTTCTTCAGTTCTAAGGTCAAATGGTGGAGAGTCCCAGATTTAAACCCAGTGGGACTTCTGATTCTACAAAGCACAAAATCAGCTTCTAAGTGAAAGGATAAGACAGGTCCATTTCACTATAGATGCCCTCCAGAACAAGATTAGCCAGTCTCTGCAGGAACTGGAAACTGTTTTACCCTCTCCTATTTTAGAAGAGGTTTACAAGTTTGTGGACAAGGCTCAGCGGGCCCAACACTCTAAAGGAAAAGAAAGACAACACAGGAAATTCCACACCTTGCTTTCAAAAACACTCCTTGGTCTGAACCTACACAACTCAGAGAAGAACACACACCTGAGGACAGTCAGGAAAAATGGGTGAAGAACCTTTCAGACCGGAATCTCACTGAACCTGAAAAGAGAGTATTAGCCAAAGCAGCGGTCCCCAATCCCCGGGCCTCGGACCGGTACCGGTCCGTGAGTCGTTTGGTACCGGGCCGCGAGAGTTGAGGCTCAGGTGTGAAATGTATGGTTTTCAGGGTTTTCAGCGTTATTTTGTTATCGTTTTTATCGTTAACTCGGTTTTCCTGGGTCTTTTCACGTGTGTTATGAATAAATCCTCTTTTTTTTCGGTACCGGTACTAGTTTTATTTTGTTGCATTTATCCGCGACACCTTAAAGGCCGGTCCGTGAAAATATTGTCGGGCATAAACCGGTCCGTGGCGCAAAAAAGGTTGGAGACCGCTGAGCCAAAGGACTCAATTTTGCCATTTCTCCGCAACAGTTGCCCATAGTGGACCTCATCACAGCTAGAGAAACCGCCATACGGATTAATAAATTATCACAGACAGAAGCAGAGCAAATCAGGTTGCTTTCCTGAGCAAAGACCACAACATCACTATATTACCAGCTGATAAGGGAAGATGCACCGTGGTCCTGAACACAACGGATTACCACACAAAGATCAACAATACCTTTCTTCTTCTTTCACTCCTCTTTCAAACCATCTGTCCTCTCTGTCCAAAATGTGAACATTGGCATCCTCGAAAGAGTGTCCTTTATCCTTAAGATGCAGATGGACTGCTGAGTCTTGTCCTGTGGAGGTGGCTCTTCTGTGTTGTGCCATGCGCTTGTGAAGTGGCTGTTTGGTCTCTCCAATGTAGAGGTCTGAGCATTCCTCGCTGCACTGTACAGCATACACCACATTGTTAAGTTTGTGTTTTGGCGTTTTGTCTTTCGGGTGAACCAGTTTCTGTCTGAGCGTGTTGCTGGGTCTGAAATACACTGGGATATCATGCTTGGAGAAAACTCTGAGTCTTCCTGATACACCGGCTACATAGGGGATGACAATGTTGTTGCGTCTGTCCTTCTTATCCTCCCTCGCTGGTGTCTGATCTTCTTTTCTGTGCCTCTTTGCTGTCAGCAAAGAGAGAGACCAAACAGCCACTTCACAAGCGCATGGCACAACATAGAAGAGCCACCTCCACAGGACAAGACTCAGCAGTCCATCTGCATCTTAAGGATAAAGGACACTCTTTTGAGGATGCCAATGTTCACATTTTGGACAGAGAGGACAGATGGTTTGAAAGAGGAGTGAAAGAAGCCATCTATGTCCACTGTGAGCGACCATCTTTGAACAGAGGCGGGGGTTTACGACACCAACTCTCTGCCATCTATAATCCAGTTTTGAGATCCCTTCCCAGGCGCCTTAACGCCCACTCACATCCTGGGCCATCTGACCTCAGGAATTCGCATGATAAGGTGGGGCCAGGTTTCACAATGAACACACCCGAAACTCTGGCTGATTGGGACCCACACCCAGTTCCACACCTTGGCTCAGGCGATTAGAGGATCATCAGGGGGTCCTTTTGTCCCTCTGTGGGGGGAAACTCCCACTAGGCTTATATCTGGGACTCTCCACCATTTGACTCTTAGAACTGAAGAAACTTCTCGGATGAGAGGTGAAACGTCTTCAAGTAACTTAAACAAGTCCAGACGCTTTTCTTTCCAAGCTCCTTAGACAATCCAGAAACAGTGCTGTGTTTTCTGGGTCAAAGCTCATTTAAAACGCACTGAGTCAAAATGGAAAACTGTTCTGTGGTCAGAAGAATCAAGATTTTAAATTATTTTTGGAAAACACAAACACCACGGCCTGGAATAAAAAGGAGCTTGTCATCAGCACTCAAAAACCTTAATCTCTGATGGTATAAAGGTGCGGTTCATTTGTGCTTATAGAGATGGCAGCTAGCACATCTGGAAAATCATCATCAATGCTGAAAAATATATACACCTTTCCATGCAACATGTGCTCCCACCCAGATGTCATTTGTCAGGGAAGGCTTTGCATATTTCAGCAAGACATTGATAAATTGCATACCGTGTCTATCACAACAGCATGGCTTCATAGAAGCAGAGTGCAGGTGTTGAACTGGCCTGCCTCCAGTCCAGACCTTTCACCAACTGAAAACATTTGGAGCATCAAGACAAAAAAAATATGACTTCTCTGAGCTAAAACAAAATCATTTTTCAATGTAAACAGTTAGACTGGAACAGAAGTCTTAAACACAAAATGCTTTTGTGTCCAGCTATTTTGTTACATTCTCTGAATGAAACAAAAAGCTGAACAGATCTGAAAGTAAAAGAGGTCCAGATGAATAATGGCAAGGTGTACCTAATAAAGTGGCTGGTGAATGTACATTGGAGTATTAGCACAAAAATAAACAAATGTAGGAGCGCATTGAAATACCTGTTTATAACATTTTATGAATATTCCCTTTATTCCTTCTTATTTATTTGTTTGTAATTTTGGCATGCTGGGTCCTCCATAAAGAACGACTTTTGACCTTTATTACTTGATATAACTGTTCCTTAAATTCTGATTTGAAATCCGAGCTATAAATAAAACAATGCAATAGAAACAGATTTTCTCTTCATGTAGACATTCAAGGAAACATTTTTTTGTTCCAAAAGTTGAAAGCTGATTAAATCTGCAGCTCATCCCTCATCAGATGATTGGAACAGTGAGCGACAGACATCTGTTTACTTCTTGGCTGAAGCAGTCAACATTGAGGCCTCATCATCCTCTTCCTCTCAGAGCTGTACGCGAGCAGCTGTGTGGCCACTCTGACCCCAATGTGAATTCTTACCCCAGCTATCCCACCATAGACCACCAGGGGTGAGTCTTTAATGTCCACAGTAGTTCCTCCACTTAATTCTCCAAATGAAAGCAACTTCCTTTGAACATATTGCTTTCCAGTTCCTGCATCCCATTATTCCAAAATGCTAATAAAAGCTGAGGGCAGAAGGTAAATCTGATAAAGGTTTTGTCTGTTCTTTGCAGATGTTTCACAGACTCCCAGCTGAGCAGCTCCAGATCTTGTTTCCTGCCCCAAGTTCAGAACAAACTCTTCCAGATTCAGCTTGTACCTTTCCTTTTCCATCAGAACCCCAGGAGCACTGTTAGCACTGAAATACCCAACTTTTGAATGCCTACAAGGAGGGAGCATATCCCCCAGCATGGGTTCTATACAGGGAGTGCAGAATTATTAGGAAAGTTGTATTTTTGAGGAATAATTTTATTATTGAACAACAACCATGTTCTCAATGAACCCAAAAAACTCATTAATATCAAAGATGAATGTTTTTGGAAGTAGTTTTTAGTTTGTTTTTAGTTTTAGCTATTTTAGGGGGATATCTGTGTGTGCAGGTGACTATTACTGTGCATAATTATTAGGCAACTTAACAAAAAACAAATATATACCCATTTCAATTATTTATTTTTACCAGTGACACCAATATAACATCTCCACATTCACAAATATACATTTCTGACATTCAAAAACAAAACAAAAACAAATCAGCGACCAATATAGCCACCTTTCTTTGCAAGGACACTCAAAAGCCTGCCATCCATGGATTCTGTCCATGTTTTGATCTGTTCACCATCAACATTGCGTGCAGCAGCAACCACAGCCTCCCAGACACTGTTCAGAGAGGTGTACTGTTTTCCCTCCTTGTAAATCTCACATTTGATGATGGACCACAGGTTCTCAATGGGGTTCAGATCAGGTGAACAAGGAGGCCATGTCATTAGTTTTTCTTCTTTTATACCCTTTCTTGCCAGCCACGCTGTGGAGTACTTGGACGCGTGTGATGGAGCATTGTCCTGCATGAAAATCATGTTTTTCTTGAAGGATGCAGACTTCTTCCTGTACCACTGCTTGAAGAAGGTGTCTTCCAGGAACTGGCAGTAGGACTGGGAGTTGAGCTCGACTCCATCCTCAACCCGAAAAGGCCCCACAAGCTCATCTTTGATGATACCAGCCCAAACCAGTACTCCACCTCCACCTTGCTGGCGTCTGAGTCGGACTGGAGCTCTCTGCCCTTTACCAATCCAGCCACGGGCCCATCCATCTGGCCCATCAAGACTCTCTCTCATTCCATCAGTCCATAAAACCTTAGAAAAATCAGTCTTGAGATATTTCTTGGCCCAGTCTTGACGTTTCAGCTTGTGTGTCTTGTTCAGTGGTGGTCGTCTTTCAGCCTTTCTTACTTTGGCCATGTCTCTGAGTATTGCACACCTTGTGCTTTTGGGCACTCCAGTGATGTTGCAGCTCTGAAATATGGCCAAACTGGTGGCAAGTGGCATCTTGGCAGCAGCACGCTTGGCTTTTCTCAGTTCATGGGCAGTTATTTTGCGCCTTGGTTTTTCCACACGCTTCTTGCGACCCTGTTGACTATTTTGAATGAAACGCTTGATTGTTCGATGATCACGCTTCAGAAGCTTTGCAATTTTGAGACTGCTGCATCCCTCTGCAAGATATCTCACTATTTTTGACTTTTCTGAGCCCGTCAAGTTCTTCTTTTGACCCATTTTGCCAAAGGAAAGGACGTTGCCTAATAATTATGCACACCTGATATAGGGTGTTGATGTCATTAGACCACACCCCTTCTCATTACAGAGATGCACATCACCTAATATGCTTAATTGGTAGTAGGCTTTCGAGCCTATACAGCTTGGAGTAAGACAACATGCATGAAGAGGATGATGTGGACAAAATACTCATTTGCCTAATAATTCTGCACTCCCTGTAGGTATCACGTGTTACCTGGAAGCTGGGCGCAGTTCAAGGAAGATCCCAATGAAAAAAGTCCTTTTCTTAAAAAACTAAAAAAAAGAAGAAGGAAAGAAAGAAAAAAGTTAAAGGTCAGTGTTTCCAAGTTCAAATTAAACCACTGAAAAATGCCTGATGCAAACTTTTTTTTTTCAAATGGAGATCAGAGGATGGCGACGATCAACTCTATGAGTTGTCCCAGCACTGACAACACGATTTAGACAGCTACTGCCAAGTCCAGCCACGAGATGGCGCTGAGGAGCAACACAGCCCAGACAAACCGCTGCTTCTGCTGTGATTTGGACAGAATTTTAAAAGCAGACAGCTTGTAAGTCACAGGATCAGCAGAAGATTCACTCGGATGTTTTGTTCTTGCAGAGATAACCACTTTGGGACCAATCGTATTTCTTCCAGAGAAGGCCTACATCAATCTCAAATACCTGTACCGAAGAAGATAATTTTAAAAATGCTAACATTTTTTTTTTTAAATTACAGGCTAGTGTCATTGAACTGCTTTTTTTTTTTAAAGCATTCATGTAGCCATCTGTATAGAGGCTGCATTGCTGACCTTTTATTTTATTTATATTTATTTATTTGCAGACTACACCTGCAGGTGCATTTGAAATATCAAGTGTGTGTTCACTTTTATTTAATCCATAGAGCCTGGTAACCTGTCTGGAAGCTTCCACAGTCAGAGCTTTATGACTTTGTAATATCATGATAGCAGATAAAGTGATGTGTACAAAAATGAGTTTCCAGGCAAAAAGGAAAGTTACAAAAATGTGCAAAACTTTAAAGAGTGATTAATAGTGATTATCATGCCACTATTTGGAAACTGCTACAGTCTGTGGGCCCTGTGCCCAAAGGTGTCACAGATGTTTAAAGAAGATACCTTATAAGGTGCGCCTTGCACAATGAGGCTGGTGAGATCATTCAAATTAAAACTTTAAATGTGTTTGCCAGCCTTGTAACGATATTTTAGAAATATCCACATTTGTCAACATCACGCTTGAAATTGTATTACAGGCAACTTCCTCTGATGATGAAAACCCCTATGACAAAAATATACACAATGTTTTTATCATATTACACAAGCTGCTTGTCAGTGTTTGATATTGTGTTGAAACGTCCATTTTTAATAATTTTTTTGTGAACAAAGCCTTCGGTTTGTTTCCTTTTCCTCGTGTTTCATTTCCTCTGATTGTTTTCCTCTCTGAAAGGATCTAGAAACCTTCTTTGTTTGCTTTGGCAAGGTGCGTAGTGGATAAATATTTGATATGTGAGCTAAAGCGAGATGTAGGTCACTCTTAATTTTGGAAATCTTAATCAACCACAATGATAAAAGTATTTTAACAAGCAGTTTAAATACAACAGAAGGCCACCATGATGTGGCTGGAAACGAGAGACAGAGCGACAGAGATTTAAGGGTGAACATGTTGCTGCTGTCAGGAAAAGGTGCTGAGCAAAAATCCTTTCTTCTAAATTCCACACCGCCGGTACTTGAACTAAACAGGGTAATTGATTTGTTTTTTGTTTGTTTTCCAGAACAACAGCCTGCTCCCCGTCAGCAAACAGCACCCGTTAGCACTCGTGCCAGAGACAAAGTGAGGAAAACTCTGGAAAAACAAAACACTGCATTTGGATTCATGGCAACCAGGATAATTTTACACTCTGTTCTTTATACCAAGCATGTTTCAGAGCCAAAGCATTCAATAAAGTTTATTTTGTTTTTTCCTCCTTAAAGATAACAAAAAGAATCATATTGCATTACTTAGGAAATAATGATTTGTGTACATATTTGTAGAACATAGAAATTTTTTAAAATCCAAAATGACTGCCATCTTCTGGGTGAATATACAAATGAGAATCCCGATGAGGCTTATACCAAAAAGCGTGCCCATTGTTTATTCCCTCTATGGACTAGAGCGGAGGTCAGAGGGAAAGAAAAACGATCTCCCCGAGGATCTGTTCAGATGACGGAGGGGGTCGATCTCTGGAACAGATGAGACACATCTCAATGTTTACAGAGGATCTTCTTACAGCCTCTGAACCTTGGTTTTCCCAAGTAGTATGCAAAGTTTTTCTTGCAGAAGATGCTGCTATGGTGATGAATTAGCAGCAATGAGCTGAAGTTACTGCATATTTAGTACGTTGACCCCTAATATTTTTGTCAACAGAAGAAAGATCTAAAAGGAAATATGGATCTAAAATTGACTCTTAGTTTTTTATATGCTTCCCCCCCCCCCCCCCCCCCCCCCTCTTTTAAGTCATTTATAATAACATCATGGTTAAATTCTACAGAGCTAATGGCTAATCTGTCTATAATTTGCTAGGCTTTAGCCACTTAAAAAAGAAACGTCTTCATTTAAATGCAGAATTATACCATAACATTTAAATTATTATGTACATCCCGGTGGAGAAAATTTTGTTTGTTTGTTTTTAAAAGAGAGGCTCTAAAGGTGTTTTTACACCTGCATTTAGTGGGATCAATAATACACACAGTACAAAGCAACTTTAAGGGACCCGAAATTGAACCTTGAGGTACACCGCTGACTTTTTTTTTTAATGTTTTCTTTGGACTGAGTCAAAAATCTCCTCAAATGCATGTTTTTCTTTTTGTCCAAGATCATTAATAGTTCTCTAGTTTTATTTGTTGTCACCTCATTAATCATATGTAGAGGAGAAAAAAAAGATTCAGCTGATCTCAGTTAAATACATAAGAACCCACGGTGACACAGGTGTCACTGCCTCTTTACACACTGAGAAGTTTCTGTTAAAGTTTCAAAACTGACTCTCCCATAGTTTTCCTCACAGTAAAAATGGGTCCGAGCTCTTATGGGTTAAGCTTTAATTGCTTTCAGTCTTTGAGTCATTATTTCCCACATGTGGTATTTACACTGATTTTTGCTTTTATTTATTTATTTTTTCTTGGACCTCTGCGGTAAATCTTTTTATTAATTCTGTGTTGAAACCCAGATAACAGTGAATGTTCGGCCCCACATCTGCAGTTTTCTGTGGGCTCTGACTGATGACATGGACTCCGGGTGTGCCTCTGCTCAGGCGCAAGTTCACTTTATTTGCGCCAGCTGTCAGGTGGATTGTGATATTAGGGTCGTGTCTAGACCACACAACACTTCCCTGTGGCATAACTGGAGCCGATGGTGGCTCACATTAGGCCTGGATGTTTCTACTACACGGGCATCTTTCTCCAGGATAATATAACATCCCATCTGTTGCACCAAAAGGTGGCCGAGAGCTGGGGCGGAGGGGGGGGCAAAAATTCATGTAATTTCGCTATATTGGAAATCCCCCCCCCCCTTCCCTTAGTTGATCATTAAACCAAGCTACAGAGCCATATTGTAGTACTTTAAATATTTAAACACTGCTAATCCATCAAACACGGACAGCCATGTATTGTGAAATGTGCCCCTTTTCTGTTACAGCGAGTTAATGTTGACTTTTAAAATTGCACCTCCGTGGTGTTTTGTTTATTATGCTTTGAGTCTCTAAGAACACTACTAGCTGCAGGGTGAACAATCTGGCAGTGCAAAGCACCTGTCAAGGACCTCCTTAGGACTTTATTACACAGTTAAACGCTTTTTCTTATATCACTGTTAGGGGTGATTTCTGCTCTCAATTAGTATTTGCGTTTTTCAAATTATTCTTTATAAGGGTACCTCCTCCTCAGCACGCTGATATCTCATGTGCCTTTGTATTGATGTTGCCAAAATGCAATATTGACGCATTAACGTGCTATTTCACTCCTCAGTTTACTTTATTGC